>NC_064886.1:0-2500 GCF_929443795.1 Astur gentilis | reverse complement strand
GGGTTAGGGTTAGGGTTAGGGTTAGGGTTAGGGTTAGGGTTAGGGTTAGGGTTAGGGTTAGGGTTAGGGTTAGGGTTAGGGTTAGGGTTAGGGTTAGGGTTAGGGTTAGGGTTAGGGTTAGGGTTAGGGTTAGGGTTAGGGTTAGGGTTAGGGTTAGGGTTAGGGTTAGGGTTAGGGTTAGGGTTAGGGTTAGGGTTAGGGTTAGGGTTAGGGTTAGGGTTAGGGTTAGGGTTAGGGTTAGGGTTAGGGTTAGGGTTAGGGTTAGGGTTAGGGTTAGGGTTAGGGTTAGGGTTAGGGTTAGGGTTAGGGTTAGGGTTAGGGTTAGGGTTAGGGTTAGGGTTAGGGTTAGGGTTAGGGTTAGGGTTAGGGTTAGGGTTAGGGTTAGGGTTAGGGTTAGGGTTAGGGTTAGGGTTAGGGTTAGGGTTAGGGTTAGGGTTAGGGTTAGGGTTAGGGTTAGGGTTAGGGTTAGGGTTAGGGTTAGGGTTAGGGTTAGGGTTAGGGTTAGGGTTAGGGTTAGGGTTAGGGTTAGGGTTAGGGTTAGGGTTAGGGTTAGGGTTAGGGTTAGGGTTAGGGTTAGGGTTAGGGTTAGGGTTAGGGTTAGGGTTAGGGTTAGGGTTAGGGTTAGGGTTAGGGTTAGGGTTAGGGTTAGGGTTAGGGTTAGGGTTAGGGTTAGGGTTAGGGTTAGGGTTAGGGTTAGGGTTAGGGTTAGGGTTAGGGTTAGGGTTAGGGTTAGGGTTAGGGTTAGGGTTAGGGTTAGGGTTAGGGTTAGGGTTAGGGTTAGGGTTAGGGTTAGGGTTAGGGTTAGGGTTAGGGTTAGGGTTAGGGTTAGGGTTAGGGTTAGGGTTAGGGTTAGGGTTAGGGTTAGGGTTAGGGTTAGGGTTAGGGTTAGGGTTAGGGTTAGGGTTAGGGTTAGGGTTAGGGTTAGGGTTAGGGTTAGGGTTAGGGTTAGGGTTAGGGTTAGGGTTAGGGTTAGGGTTAGGGTTAGGGTTAGGGTTAGGGTTAGGGTTAGGGTTAGGGTTAGGGTTAGGGTTAGGGTTAGGGTTAGGGTTAGGGTTAGGGTTAGGGTTAGGGTTAGGGTTAGGGTTAGGGTTAGGGTTAGGGTTAGGGTTAGGGTTAGGGTTAGGGTTAGGGTTAGGGTTAGGGTTAGGGTTAGGGTTAGGGTTAGGGTTAGGGTTAGGGTTAGGGTTAGGGTTAGGGTTAGGGTTAGGGTTAGGGTTAGGGTTAGGGTTAGGGTTAGGGTTAGGGTTAGGGTTAGGGTTAGGGTTAGGGTTAGGGTTAGGGTTAGGGTTAGGGTTAGGGTTAGGGTTAGGGTTAGGGTTAGGGTTAGGGTTAGGGTTAGGGTTAGGGTTAGGGTTAGGGTTAGGGTTAGGGTTAGGGGTTAGGGTTAGGGTTAGGGTTAGGGTTAGGGTTAGGGTTAGGGTTAGGGTTAGGGTTAGGGTTAGGGTTAGGGTTAGGGTTAGGGTTAGGGTTAGGGTTAGGGTTAGGGTTAGGGTTAGGGTTAGGGTTAGGGTTAGGGTTAGGGTTAGGGTTAGGGTTAGGGTTAGGGTTAGGGTTAGGGTTAGGGTTAGGGTTAGGGTTAGGGTTAGGGTTAGGGTTAGGGTTAGGGTTAGGGTTAGGGTTAGGGTTAGGGTTAGGGTTAGGGTTAGGGTTAGGGTTAGGGTTAGGGTTAGGGTTAGGGTTAGGGTTAGGGTTAGGGTTAGGGTTAGGGTTAGGGTTAGGGTTAGGGTTAGGGTTAGGGTTAGGGTTAGGGTTAGGGTTAGGGTTAGGGTTAGGGTTAGGGTTAGGGTTAGGGTTAGGGTTAGGGGTTAGGGTTAGGGTTAGGGTTAGGGTTAGGGTTAGGGTTAGGGTTAGGGTTAGGGTTAGGGTTAGGGTTAGGGTTAGGGTTAGGGTTAGGGTTAGGGTTAGGGTTAGGGTTAGGGTTAGGGTTAGGGTTAGGGTTAGGGTTAGGGTTAGGGTTAGGGTTAGGGTTAGGGTTAGGGTTAGGGTTAGGGTTAGGGTTAGGGTTAGGGTTAGGGTTAGGGTTAGGGTTAGGGTTAGGGTTAGGGTTAGGGTTAGGGTTAGGGTTAGGGTTAGGGTTAGGGTTAGGGTTAGGGGTTAGGGTTAGGGTTAGGGTTAGGGTTAGGGTTAGGGTTAGGGTTAGGGTTAGGGTTAGGGTTAGGGTTAGGGTTAGGGTTAGGGTTAGGGTTAGGGTTAGGGTTAGGGTTAGGGTTAGGGTTAGGGTTAGGGTTAGGGTTAGGGTTAGGGTTAGGGTTAGGGTTAGGGTTAGGGTTAGGGTTAGGGTTAGGGTTAGGGTTAGGGTTAGGGTTAGGGTTAGGGTTAGGGTTAGGGTTAGGGTTAGGGTTAGGGTTAGGGTTAGGGTTAGGGTTAGGGTTAGGGTTAGGGTTAGGGTTAGGGTTAGGGTTAGGGTTAGGGTTAGGGTTAGGGTTAGGGTTAGGGTTAGGGTTAGGGTTAGGGTTAGGGTTAGGGTTAGGGTTAGGGTTAGGGTTAGGGTTAGGGTTAG